>NC_042961.1:56851577-56884077 GCF_901001165.1 Salmo trutta | reverse complement strand
ATCTGGGCTACTGTAGCTAAAAACAACTTCATGAAATTGCTAGGTGGCTAGTAGTATTACAGAAAAACAATATATTTTTTAAACAGGACAAATCTGAGGGGCACGTGCCCCCATGGGCATGACAGCTCTGTATGCCACGACAAACTTTATGAATGAATCCCTTCTACATGACACAACTCTATTTACCTGGGTTTTTTAATAGAATTGATCAAAGTCATGTATTTACAGAATTGTGACACTACATGGCCGATATTTAAATAATGCTACGTAACCGAAGTTCTGGAATTAGAACAACATTCAACATTTCTAAAAGTTGGCCCAACTCTCTCTATATATGGTTCTGGAAAATATCATGACTAAATTGCAATGTCTCGGTTGTACTGTGTGTGTCACGTCCTGACCATAGTAAGATGTTATTTTCTATGGTAGAGTAGGTCAGGGCGTGACAGGGGTTGTTTTATGTTTTTCTATGTTTTGTATTTCTATGTTTAAGTTCTAGGTTTCTATTTTTATGTATTTTGGGGGGGGGGGGTGATCTCCAATTGGAGGCAGCTGGTCCTCGTTGTCTCTAATCGGAGATCATACTTAAGTAGTTTTTTTTCTTCTCACCTGTGTTTGTGGGCAGTTATTTTCTGTTTAGTCTCTGTACCTGACAGAACTGTGCGCTGTCGTTTTCCTTTGTTATTTTGCTTCAGTATTTTGAGTTATAATAAATTATCATCATGAGCACTAAACACGCTGCGCTTTGGTCCCCTCTCTACGACAGCCGTTACAGCAATACATGTTTAAATGTAACTGTAATAAATGTGTTTAAATGTAACTGTAATAAATGTATACATGTAACTGTAATAAATGTATACATGTAACTGTAATAAATGTTTAAATGTAATAAATGTTTAAATGTAACTGTAATAAATGTACACATGTAACCGTAAACAAAACATAAATTCCAAAATCTCTTTAACTGGTTAACGTAGTGGGCGACTTAAGGATTTACCTGTTAATGCGATATTCTCTTCTGTGCAAAGCTTCTTCTCACCTGTGTTTGTGGGCAGTTATTTTCTGTTTAGTCTCTGTACCTGACAGAACTGTGCGCTGTCGTTTTCCTTTGTTATTTTGCTTCAGTATTTTGAGTTATAATAAATTATCATCATGAGCACTAAACACGCTGCGCTTTGGTCCCCTCTCTACGACAGCCGTTACAGCAATACATGTTTAAATGTAACTGTAATAAATGTGTTTAAATGTAACTGTAATAAATGTATACATGTAACTGTAATAAATGTATACATGTAACTGTAATAAATGTTTAAATGTAATAAATGTTTAAATGTAACTGTAATAAATGTACACATGTAACCGTAAACAAAACATAAATTCCAAAATCTCTTTAACTGGTTAACGTAGTGGGCGACTTAAGGATTTACCTGTTAATGCGATATTCTCTTCTGTGCAAAGCTCCCTCTATCAGTGTTTTCCAAGCCAGAAAAACAGAGAAAATGAAACCCCCAATTTGATATGTTCAAGAAACCAAGGAGGGAACAAGTGAATACATATATGGACAAAATGACCAATGAAGAAACTCCTTGAAAAGTCTCTCTCTTTCTACTTCTCTCTTTTTTGATATGAGTCGCCTTCAGTTGTTCAGTCTCTACCTCCCTTTTTCGGTCTACCTGTTTTTGGCTCCTCTACCTCATCCCTTTCTTTGTGTCTCTGGCTCTGTGACACAGTCCCTCCCTCCCCCCCTCTCTCTCATCCTGTCCCTCTATCACTCTCTCCCTCTCTCCCTCACTCCCCCTCGTCTCCTGTCCCTCCCTCCCATACTCCCCCTCTCCTTCCCTCCCTCCCCTTGTCTCTTCCTCCCTCCCGTCTCCTGTCCCTCCCTCCCCCCCTCTCTCATCCTGTCCCTCCCTCCCTCCCTCCCACACTCCCCCTCATCTCCTGTCCCTCCCTCCCTCTCTCTCATCCTGTCCCTCTATCACTCTCTCCCTCCCTCCCATACTCCCCCTCTCCTTCCCTCCCTCCCCCTGTCTCTTCCTCCCTCCCGTCTCCTGTCCCTCCCTCCCCCCCTCTCTCTCATCCTGTCCCTCCCTCCCTCCCCCTCTCCTTCCCTCCCTCCCCCTGTCCCTCCCTCCCTCCCATCTCCTGTCCCTCCCTCCCCCTTCCTCCTATTTTGCTGATCTAGACATTTGGTTAAGGGAAACTGTGACCAGGGCAAATCACACACACGCACACGCGCACCTCACAACAAACAGGCAATGTATACAATTTACATCCGTGCTAAATACATTACGCAAATAACTACTTACTTAATTAATCTATAGATACAACTACATGCAAAATAGCACTAGCACACCTACATATGTATCATTGACAAACTGTTTATTCAATACAAAATGATTGTAGAATAGAATGTCAAAAGGAAGTGACATCAAACTCACTCCTGTGATGACGTGTAAATGCATGTAAACCAGCACACAATCCCAACGCTCTCTGTGTGTGTGTGTATATGTGTTTGTATGTGTGTGTGTGTGTGCATATCTTTGCATGCGTGTGTATATCTATGAATGCATGTGTATATCTATCTATGTGTGTGTGCATATATCTATGTGAGTGTGTGTGTTTATCTGTGTGTGTGTGTGTGTGTGTGTGTGTGTGTGTGTATATCTATGTGAGTGTGTGTGTTTATCTGTGTGTGTGTGTTTGTGTGTATATCTATGTGAGTGTGTGTGTGTGTGTGTGTTTATCTGTGTGTGTGTGTGTGTGTTACTCCCTCACAGAACTGTATTATGACAACAGTCCCAAACAGGAACCTTGCTCAGGGACCTTGTCGGTCGGCTGATCGGTAGACGTTGTGTTCATTACAACCACCATGTATACAGGCTGATATAATACTCCTTTCAATAGGCCCAAGTCATTGAGTTGAGCTGTGCTACTTTGTTCTCCTGTTTGGTTTTAGTAATGTCCCTTTCTGTGACTGACTCCTTTGACGATCATCATACATTAAAACATTCAGGAGACAGAACTGAAGACAATGACATGTTTACCGACAACATTCATCTAAACAAACAATTAAAGGTGTCCAAACAACAAGAATAAAAACAATCGGTAACACTTTGTTTGAACTCTACGTCATAACACTCATTATTATTATTTTATTTAACCAGGCAGGTCAGTTAATAACAAACTCTTATTTACAATGACGGCCTAGGAACAGTGGGTTAACTGCCTTGTTCAGCAGCAGAATGAGAGGTTTTTACCTTGTCAGCTCGGGGATTTGATCTAGCAACACTCTAACCACTAGTCTACCTGTCGCCCCTACACTCTAAACACAAGTCTACCTGCCGCCCCTACACTCTAACCACTAGGCTACCTGCCGCCCCTACACTCTAACCACTAGTCTACCTGTCACCCCTACACTCTAACCACTAGTCTACCTGCCGCCCCTACACTCTAACCACAAGTCTACCTGCCGCCCCTACACTCTAACCACTAGTCTACCTGCCGCCCCTACACTCTAACCACTAGTCTACCTGCCGCCCCTACACTCTAACCACTAGTCTACCTGTCACCCCTACACTCTAACCACTAGTCTACCTGTCACCCCTACACTCTAACCACTAGTCTACCTGTCACCCCTACACTCTAACCACTAGTCTACCTGTCACCCCTACACTCTAACCACTAGTCTACCTGTCACCCCTACACTCTAACCACTAGTCTACCTGTCGCCCCTACACTCTAACCACTAGTCTACCTGTCACCCCTACACTCTAACCACTAGTCTACCTGTCACCCCTACACTCTAACCACTAGTCTACCTGCCACCCCTACACTCTAACCACTAGGCTACCTGCCGCCCCTACACTCTAACCACTAGGCTACCTGCCGCCCCTACACTCTAACCACTAGTCTACCTGTCACCCCTACACTCTAACCACTAGTCTACCTGCCACCCCTACACTCTAACCACTAGTCTACCTGCCGCCCCTACGCTCTAACCACTAGTCTACCTGCCTCCCCTACACTCTAACCACTAGTCTACCTGTCACCCCTACACTCTAACCACTAGTCTACCTGCCGCCCCTACACTCTAACCACTAGGCTACCTGCCGCCCCTACACTCTAACCACTAGGCTACCTGCCGCCCCTACACTCTAACCACTAGTCTACCTGTCACCCCTACACTCTAACCACTAGTCTACCTGTCACCCCTACACTCTAACCACTAGTCTACCTGTCACCCCTACACTCTAACCACTAGGCTACCTGCCGCCCCTACACTCTAACCACTAGTCTACCTGTCACCCCTACACTCTAACCACTAGTCTACCTGCCACCCCTACACTCTAACCACTAGTCTACCTGCCGCCCCTACGCTCTAACCACTAGTCTACCTGCCTCCCCTACACTCTAACCACTAGTCTACCTGTCACCCCTACACTCTAACCACTAGTCTACCTGCCGCCCCTACACTCTAACCACTAGGCTACCTGCCGCCCCTACACTCTAACCACTAGGCTACCTGCCGCCCCTACACTCTAACCACTAGTCTACCTGTCACCCCTACACTCTAACCACTAGTCTACCTGCCACCCCTACACTCTAACCACTAGTCTACCTGCCTCCCCTACACTCTAACCACAAGTCTACCTGCCGCCCCTACACTCTAACCACTAGGCTACCTGTCACCCCTACACTCTAACCACTAGTCTACCTGCCGCCCCTACACTCTAACCACAAGTCTACCTGCCGCCCCTACACTCTAACCACAAGTCTACCTGCCCCCCCTACACTCTAACCGCTAGTCTACCTGCCGCCCCTACACTCTAACCGCTAGTCTACCTGCCGCCCCTACACTCTAACCACAAGTCTACCTGCCGCCCCTACACTCTAACCACTAGGCTACCTGTCACCACTACACTCTAACCACTAGGGTACCTGCTGCCCCTACACTCTAACCACAAGTCTACCTGCCGCCCCTACACTCTAACCACTAGGGTACCTGCTGCCCCTACACTCTAACCACTAGTCTACCTGCCGCCCCTACACTCTAACCACTAGTCTACCTGCCGCCCCTACACTCTAACCACTAGTCTACCTGCTGCCCCTACACTCTAACCACTAGTCTACCTGCTGCCCCTACACTCTAACCACTAGGCTACCTGCCGCCCCTACACTCTAACCACTAGTCTACCTGCCGCCCCTACACTCTAACCACTAGGATACCTGTCGCCCCTACACTCTAACCACTAGTCTACCTGCCGCCCCTACACTCTAACCACTAGTCTACCTGCCACCCCGGTAGCTTAGTGGTTAGATGATTATGATGCAATCAGAATCATTTTTATTTGATGTAATGTGACGCATAGTTCAAATAATGTGCTAGCAAACAACCATTACATTTCAACACTTGGATGACAATGATATAAGAGCTTGATCACTCCATTGGAAGCAATGGTAGTTTATTAATCCCTTATAATTTTCCAGTTATTTCCCCCTAAAACACTAAAACATTAACAGTCCAGACAGACACATTTGTTTTCCCACAACAACAAAAAAAACACAGAGGGCAAGCAAAACTGGTTGACGTGATGTCATAATGAATGTAAAACTGGGTGTAATGACGTCATTTCAACCAGTTTTGCTCAATGGGTATAAAAAGAAAAAGAAAACGCTGTGCAATTCAATTCAAAAGTCTTTAGGAGTGATGCAGTCTCTTCACAGTGATGTGACTCATCCTTTCGTTTGAAGAAGCGGTGTCTAATCCGTCATCGATTCATTGTGACATCACAGACACCAGGATTCTATTACGACTCACCATAGAATTAGAATGATTAGAAGGATTCTATGGTGATGGGCCTTCTCATAGAGATAGAACCCCGGGGAGGAATTTCTAGTACAAAATCCACGGCACAAACTGTCCCCCGTCTTGCCTGGGACTGGGTCAGAGTGATGTCATATCCTGTACCTCCAGCAGCATGGCGTCCTGTTTCGTCCTCAGCTGGTCTCGAGCCTGGAGGTGAACCACCAGCTCAGTGCTCAGGTCTGATGACACACACACACACACACACACACACACACACACACACACACACACACACACACACACACACACACACACACACACACACCGTAAGGTCAAAGGCAGTGTTTTACAGATCATTTGACAAAGGTGAAATGAAGGTAAAATAATTAGGTTGGTATAACTTCTTCATGAAAAAGGTGAAATATACTGCATCTATCAAATATAATGCAGCCTATATCTAAAATCAAAGTATATCCTGTGTATTAGCTGAGTGACCCTCACCTTGTATTGCCTTATTGAGAGTGTTTATGTGAGTGTTGAGTTCTTTGAGACTGAAGGCCTGCAGGTCACTACGGTCTCGCTTTCTATTCTTCAACAGTGGATCACCACACGCTAGGCTCTGAGACACAGGGGACATGGTGAAGGGCAGAATAACTGGTTAGGCTCTGAGACACAGGGGACATGGTGAAGGGCAGAATAACTGGTTAGGCTCTGAGACACAGGGGACATGGTGAAGGGCAGAATAACTGGTTAGGCTCTGAGACACAGGGGACATGGTGAAGGGCAGAATAACTGGTTAGGCTCTGAGACACAGGGGACATGGTGAAGGGCAGAATAACTGGTTAGGCTCTGAGACACAGGGGACATGGTGAAGGGCAGAATAACTGGTTAGGCTCTGAGACACAGGGGACATGGTGAAGGGCAGAATAACTGGTTAGACTGAGACACAGTGGACATGGTGAAGGGCAGAATAACTGGTTAGGCTCTGAGACACAGGGGACATGGTGAAGGGCAGAATAACTGGTTAGGCTCTGAGACACAGGGGACATGGTGAAGGGCAGAATAACTGGTTAGGCTCTGAGACACAGGGGACATGGTGAAGGGCAGAATAACTGGTTAGGCTCTGAGACACAGGGGACATGGTGAAGGGCAGAATAACTGGTTAGACTCGGAGACACAGGGGACATGGTGAAGGGCAGAATAACTGGTTAGGCTCTGAGACACAGGGGACATGGTGAAGGGCAGAATAACTGGTTAGGCTCTGAGACACAGGGGACATGGTGAAGGGCAGAATAACTGGTTAGGCTCAGACACAGGGGACATGGTGAAAGGCAGAATAACTGGTTAGGCTCAGACACAGGGGACAGAGTAAAGGGCAGAATATAAGATAACTGAGGATAAAACCCAAGAACCAAACACTGTGGGCCTTGAGGACAGTATGATGATCAGCCCTTAGTCCCTCCTTCCTAACCACTCGAGTAGATGTCAAGGGTTGTATCAGAAGGCAAGGGAAAGCAAGCGCCATATTGCTTAAACCTATACTCTCTCTCACCTCCTGTTTCTGCTCTGTTCTCAGCTTGTTTTTGAGTGCACTCAGCGCAGCCTTGAAGCCTGATGATTTGCTTTTGGCTGCAGCCGGGGACTGGGGCTGCTGGGACACCTGCACGTTGGAACCGTTGGAACCATTCTTTACCGCCATTTTGGAATTCTGGAGTGGCCAAAACAAAATGGTGACAGGGCTTTAAGATCGAGATCTGGAATGAAATAAAACGTAATTTTCTTTCTGATTGATATGAGTTGTAGCCCTCTACCTACGACTGACCTTACCTTTTGAGTGTGTACTTACCTTTGTGCAAATCGTTACTGCAGAATCCTCCTCCTCTTCTTCGCTCCCGCTGTCATTGATGAAGCACAGCTGGAGGTTCATCTGATTTGAAAGACTGAGAACGACAAACCATTTTTTTTGTGTTAGAATCATAAACAAATCCCACTTGTGTGATGAAACGGAGGGAGAAGTCTAGATGTAGTTTTAGTTTATTCATCGGTCTAGATGTCGTTTTAGTTTATTCATCGGTCTAGATGTCGTTTTAGTTAATTCATTCAACCATTGAAAAAAAACTGTTCAAAGACATCATGTTTATCAATGCTAGGGTTGCTGCATTACTATCTGCCTGGCTACTGTACTTTTACTATAACATTTAACAACATAACATTCTGTTTCGTAGACAGCGTCATGCTTCGTACCGAGCGGTCAGGGCTGTCACGCGGCTATTGCAGTCCTCCGCCTCTCCTCCGTCCTCCCAGCTCTCTTTACTCTTCCCTCGATCTCTCTCTCCTGGCCGGCTCATGGACAGCATCTTCCCTCGTTCCAGGACACTGGAAGACTGGAGATGAATCAGATTTAGGAAGCGCAAGATATGGAGGGTATCCCTTGTATGTAAAACCCAACTTTGGTTACTAACTATTGTGTATGTAGTATCTTTCAATCAGAGGTTACATTTATTTAACTAGCCAAGTCAGTTAACTTCTTTGGGATAGGGGGCAGTATTTTCACAGCCGGATAAAAAAACATACCCGATGTAATCTGGTTACTACTCCTGCCCAGAAACTAGAATATGCATATAATTAGTAGATTTGGATAGAAAACACTCTAAAGTTTCGAAAACTGTTTGAATGGTGTCTGTGAGTATAACAGAACTCATATGGCAGGCCAAAACCTGAGAAGATTCCATACAGGATGTGCCCTGTCTGACAATTTGTTGACCTTCTGTTGCATCTCTATCGACATTACAGCATCTGTGCTGTAACGTGACACTTTCTAAGGCTTCCATTGGCTCTCTAAAGCCGCCAGAAAGTGGAATGGGGTGTCTGCTGTCTCTGGGCAAAGTACAACAGCAGAGTTTGTAATTGGTCAGCCTGGGGACAGTGAGACTGAGATGCGCGTTCACGAGACTTCTCAATTTTTTTCTTTCAGCCTTTGAATGAATACAACGTTGCCCGGTTGGAATATTATCGCTATTTTACGAGAAAAATAGCATAAAAATTGATTTTAAACAGCGTTTGACATGCTTCTAAGTACGGTAATGGAATATTTTGAAATTTTTAGTCACGAAATGCACTCGAGCGTTACCCTTCGGATAGTGACCTGAACGTACGAACAAAACGGAGGTATTTGGATATAACTATGTATTATTTGGAACCAAAACAACATTTGCTGTTTAAGTAGAAGTCCTGGGAGTGCATTCTGATGAAGAACAGCAAAGGTAATCCAATTTTTCTAATAGTAATTCTGAGTTTAGTGAGCCCCAAACTTGGTGGGTGTCAAATTAGCTAGCCTGTGATGGCCGAGCTATGTACTCAGAATATTGCAAAATGTGCTTTCGCCGAAAAGCTATTTTAAAATCGGACATAGCGATTGCATAAAGGAGTTCTGTATCTATAATTCTTAAAATAATTGTTATGTTTTTTTGTGAACGTTTATCGTAAGTCATTTAGTAAATTCACCGGAAGTTTTCGGTGGGTATGCTAGTTCTGAACATCACATGCTAATGTAAAAAGCTGGTTTTTGATATAAATATGAACTTGATTGAACAAAACATTGTATAACATAATGTCCTAGGAGTGTCATCTGATGAAGATCATCAAAGGTTAGTGCTGCATTTAGCTGTATTTTGGGTTTATGTGACATATATGCTTGCTTGGAAAATGGCTGTGTGATTATTTTTGGCTATGTACTCTCCTAACATAATCTAATGTTTTGCTTTCGCTGTAAAGCCTTTTTGAAATCGGACAATGTGGTTAGATTAACGAGAGTCTTATCTTTAAAATGGTGTAAAATAGTTGATTGTTTGAGAAAATTGAATTGTGGTATTTTAGTTGGTTTTGTATTTCGTGCCGTGCGATGCCATTGGCTGTTGGCTAGGGGTTCCGCAGGCGGAACAGGGTTCCGCTAGGGGAATGTCTGTCCTCAACAGTTTAAGAACAAATTCTTATTTTCAATGACAGCCTAGGAACAGTGCCTTGTTCAGGGGGCAGAACAACCTTGTCAGCTCAGGGATTTGAACTTGCAACCTTTCGGTTACTAGTCCAACGCTCTAACCACTAGGCTACGCTGCCGCCCCAGTGTAGCGTTAACTCGCGTAAAACGCTGTTTCAGCACCTTTTTTATTTTGAGTGAGTGTTGAGCCACCTATTTTCTATTTCAGAAACCCACTTTAAAAGTAAAGGGAGCGGTACTTTATCCACTGTGACCAGCGTTTACCCATGTTATTTTATGTTGAACTACATCACTGCTTTCAATGCAAAACTAGCCACTGAACTTAAAGAAATTCCATTCATGGAAACATTTGTTTGTTTGTAACACAGCTTCACTGATACATATAGCACACTTCCCTACAACAAACAGATCACAGGCCTAAACTGCATCACCTGTCCCCATCCATAAGTAACTGACAGTATTCAAACCCTGACCCTTACCTTCTCCCACCTCATCCCCCTCTGCTCTCTATGTCCCCATCTCCTCTCCCTGTCCAAAAACACCTGCCCCCATCCATAAATAACAGACAGCATTCAACTGTAACCCCTGACACAAACACACACCTTTGTCTTCTCTCTCTTTTCCTCTTCCTGTTTCTCTAGCTCGGCGATGCGCAGGCTCAGTGCCTCCCAGTGCATTATGGGTAGGCCCATGTCATCCTCTCCGTACGAGCCCTCCTGCCACACCAACGCTGCTCCCTCTGCATCTTCATCCTCCTCCTCTTCATCATCTTCCTCTTCAGCCTCGTCGCTCTCTTTCTCTTCTTCCTCCGTCGCGTCGCTCTCTTTCTCCTCTCCCCGCTCCCTCTCTCTCTCCTTCACTCCCTCCATCTCGTGTCAGTAGGAGAGAGATTTCACACTGCTATGGGGAGGAGGGGGCGGTTCTGTTGGTATAACAGAAAGACTAAATAGTTGTTTATTAATACTTTATAAACAGGTTATAAACAAATATATGAACCTACTGTTTTAACAACTATATTACACTGCTTGGTGTTAGGCCTGCTACTTCAAAATGTCCCTATGGGACTCCCAATCTGGGCTGGTTGTGATACAGCCTGGAATCGAACCAGGGTATGTAGTGACACCTTGAGCACTGAGATGCAGTGCCTTAGACCGCTGCACCACTCGGGAGCCCATGGAAAATTGACATGGAACATACTGAATCCTTGGAAAACTAATATCAAGAGTTCCAATGTAATAATGATACTACGTTAACAGTTTCTATTATGTGGCAACAGCAGTGGTGTAAAGTACTTAAGTAAAAATACTTTAAAGTACTAAACACTAGCCTCAACGTCAATAGTGAAGAGGCGACTCCGGGATGCTGGCCTTCTAGGCAGAGTTGCAAAGAATAAGCCATATCTCACACTGGCCAATAAAAAGAAAAGATTAAGATGGGCAAAAGAACACAGACACTGGACAGAGGAACTCTGCCTAGAAGGCCAGCATCCCGGATTCGCCTCTTCACTGTTGATGTTGAGACTGGTGTTTTGCGGGCACTATTTAATGAAGCTGCCTGCTGAGGCCTTGTGAGGCGTCTGTTTCTCAAACTAGACACTCTAATGTACTTGTCCTCTTGCTCAGTTGCGCACCAGGGCCTCCCACTTCTCTTTCTATTCTGGTTAGAGACAGTTTGCACTGTTCTGTGAAGGGAGTAGTACACAGCGTTGTACGAGATCTTCAGTTTCTTGGCAATTTCTTGCATGGAATAGCCTTCATTTCTCAGAACAAGAATAGACTGACGAGTTTCAGAAGAAAGTTCTTTGTTTCTGGCCATTTTGAGCCTGTAATCAAAACCACAAATTCTGATGCTCCAGATACTCAACTAGTCTAAAGAAGGTCAGTTTTATTGCATCTTTAATCAGCACAACAGTTTTCTGCTGTGCTAACATCATTGCCAAAGGGTTTTCTAATGATCAATTAGCCTTTTAAAATGATAAACTTGGGTTAGCTAACACAACGTGCCATTGGAACACAGGAGTGATGGTTGCTGATAATGGGCCTCTGTACGCCTATATAGATATAACTTTAAAAATCTGCCGTTTCTAGCTACAATAGTCATTTACAACATTAACAATGTCTACCATGTCTTTATGATCAATTTGATGTTATTTTAATGGACCAAAAATGAGCTTTTCTTTCAAAAACAAGGACATTTCTAAGTGACCCCAAACTTTTGAACGGTAGTTTGTGTCTATCTATCTATCTATATATCTATATCTATATATCTATATCTATATATATATATACACACAGTGCATTCGAGAAATTATTCAGACCCCTCGACTTTTTCCACATTTTGTTATGTTACAGCCTTATTCTAAAAATGTATTAAATTGTTCCCCACTTTATCAATCTACACACAATACCCCATAATGATGAAGCAAAAAATAGGTTTTTATACATTTTAGCAAATTTATATATAAAAAAACCCGGAAATATCACATTTGCACATTTACTCAGTACTTTGTTGAAGCATCTTTGGCAGCGATTACAGCGTCGGGTCTTCTTGGGTATGATGCTACAAGCCCACCCATGGCTATACCCCTGCCTAGTCATGTCAAATCCGTAGATTAGGACCTAATGAATTCATTTCCTTATATGAATTGTAAAATCGTTAATTGTTGCATGTTGCGTTTATGTTTTTCAGTGTATACATGTATATGTATACTACGGACCCCGACATTGCTCGTCCTAATATTTCTATGTTTCTTAATGTCATTCTTTTACTTTTAGATGTGTGTATTGTTAGATATTACTGCATTGTTGGAGCTAGGAACACAAACATTTCGCTACACCCTGCAATGACATCTGCTAAATATGTGTATGTGACCAATAACATTTGATTTGAAGTGTGTACAGTGCAAGACTGCATAATCATGTAATAAAATAAAATAAATAAAGTTATATAAAGGATAAAGTGTTTTCAGGACTGAAATACTAGAAAGGCTACAGTAAGTGAGTGTTTAGGTCTTAGGGTAGCCTAAAGAAAACGAGAAGTGACACATGACACGTATCGATAGAAGTAGGACATAAGTATATTGTTTAGTTAGCCAGTGATCGATTGTGTAACCCAATAGCTATCAGAATCACTTACCAAATTCCCCCAGGAGTAGAAACTTCTTGCGCTGTCAAACCGGGGGAGACGATGATTGTGCCCACATAACTTTCTATCTCTTCCTTGAGCAAAAAATCTTCCTAGTTTCCCTTTATTCTCCTTCCTTCTCTCCCTCCTTACTTTCCACCCTTATTTTTATTCCCCGGTTCCTTCATTCTGGATTTCTTGCTCACTTTAACCGGAGTAGGGCGTTGAACTGCAAGACTATCCAACGTGGCTATGATTGAAATAAACGTTTGTTACAAGTGGCGCAGTTACGTTAGTAACTTCCTAAAAGGTATAACGGTTTTTAGTAGCCGAGAAAATCCACTGATTTGTGCGCCAAAACAATAATAACAAAAGCATAAACCTTCAGGAATTTCAAGGCTTTTCGGTAAGGACACACAGGGAGCAAGAGAGATGAGGGGTGGAGAGAAATTACGGGCTGAAGAAGTAACGAAAAATGCTAGGTGTCCAATTTCACCGTTTTTAGTGGACTACTGACATTCAAATGATTGAAGAAAGTACATTTGATTGGGTGACTTTAAATTCTGATTGACAGGGAGATGACAGCAAGGAGAACAATTGTTAGTAAACTTTGTTTAGTAACTTCGTAGGCTATTCCCTTTGTACCATTAGTATTTGGGCAAGAAGTCACACGCCAGCAAATCCTTACAAGTTGATAATATATGCACACTAATAATTCGATGTTGAAATGGTTATGGCCTATTCCAGGTTATTCAATAGGGTGTAAACACCTTACTCTGTTTATCTTAGTCGATGTAAGGTCAAAATACATCGATTTAATATATTATGAAAGTGAATAATTTTGTGATTCTAATGCAGTTTCTTTTTTATGTAGAAGTTTAGGTCTAACTATTGTGATTGTCGCCACAATTTGAATTCTTCCACATAGGGCTGATTTATTTACATGTAATCTATTATCTATATTAATGATTTGGTTTAAATCCCTCTAAAACCAAGGGATTAGTTAAATGTCATCGTAGTGGAGATGATTTACGATGACTGATGTGTGTGTGCGTGTGTGTGTGCGTGTTGTGACAAGACTGGAACACACATAGTGACGCCCAGTTTTAGGCCTGAAGAGTGGTTCCTCACGTAATCCTCTATTTCTGTGCTTACACTGCCTTCTTGTGGCCAAACCAAGACACTACAACCTCCTTTACGAAACATGCAAAATTGATAGATTGTAATTTATTAGAAACTGGAAGAGGTTAAATGTGTTAAAGATGTATTTTGTCTTGTACATGTACTTAGGATATACTGCAGTCAGAGGGGAAATGCATACTTATACAAGTGGCCTACAGTACAGTGCAGTCAGGCTCCCGAGTGGCGTAGCGGTCTAAGGCACTGCATCTCAGTGCAAGATGCGTCACTACAGTTCCTGGTTTGAATCCAGGCTGAATATCATCCAACCATGATTGGGAGTTCCATAGGGCGGTGCACAATTGGCCCAGCGTCGCCGGGGTAGGCTGATGTTGTAAGTAAGAATTTGTTCTTAACTGGCTTGCCTAGTTAAATAAAGATTGAATAAAAAAAATAGCGCAGTTGTATGAAGCTTATGATTTTGGTAGACTCAGCAATACTTTTTATTTACATTTATTTAACCAGGCAAGTCAGTTAAGAACAAACTCTTATGTACAATGACAGCCTACCCCGGCCAAACCCAAACCCGGACGACGCTGGGCCAATTGTGCGTCACCCTATGGGACTCCCAATGGGACTCCCGGTTGTGATACAGCCTGTAGTGTCGACAGCCGGTCTGTAGTGACGCTTCTAGCACTGAGATGCAGTGCCTTAGACCGCTGCACCACTCGGGAGCCACACTTTGACATCATCTGCAGGCTGCCACGATTTGCTTTTTGCAAAAATTGACCTTCCACAGTAAAGATATACAGTATACTGGGTTGTATAGACTGTAGGCAATATGATTTCGGTTTTCAGTCTGTTGTGACATTTTCCTCACAAATTATCCGATGTAAATAGATGAAAGATTCAATGTGATAGTTAATATAAAATGACTCTGTATCACAGGTCAGACAGAGAGAGAGAAAGAGAGAGGCTAAAATCAAATAAAATTGTATTAGTCACATACACAAACTCAGCAAAAAAAGAATTTCCTCTCACTGTCAACTGCGTTTATTTTCAGCAAACTTAACATGTGTAAATATTTGTATGAACATAACAAGATTCAACAACTGAGACATAAACTGAACAAGTTCCACAGACATGTGACTAACAGAAATTGAATAATGTGTCCCCGAACAAAGGGGGGGCAAAATCAAAAGTAACAGTCAGTATCTAGTGTGGCCACCAGCTGCATTAAGTACTGCAGTGCATCTCTTTCTCATGGATTACGCCAGATTTGCCAGTTCGTCCTGTGAGCTGTTACCCCACTCTTCCACCATGGCACCTGCAAGTTCCCGGACATTCTGGGGTTTTGGCTTAGTGGGACTATTATTTGTTTTTCAACAGGACAATGACCCAACACACCTCCAGGCTGTGTATGGACTATTTGACTAATAAGGAGAGTGATGGAGTGCTGCATCAGATGACCTGGCCTCCACAGCTACCCGAACTCAAACCAATTGAGATGGTTTGGGATGAGTTGGACCGCACAGTGAAGAGAAAGCAGTCAACAAGTGCTCAGCATATGTGGGAACTCCTTCAAGACTGTGGAAAAGCATTCCAGATGAAAAGGGTGGCTACTTTGAAGAATCTCAAATATAAAATATATTTTGATTTAACACTTTTTTGGTTACCACATGATTCCATATGTGTTATTTAATAGTTTAGATGTCTTCACTATTATTCTACAATGTAGAAAATAGTAAAAATAAAGAAAACATCTTGAATGAGTCGGTGTGTCCAAACTTTTGACTGGTACTGTATATACAGTGCATTCGGAAAGAATTCAGACCCCTTGACTTTTTCCCACGTTGTTACATTACAGCCTTATTCTAAAGTGGATTCAATATTTTTTTTCCCTTATCAATCTACACACAATACCCCATAATAAAAAGGCGAAAAAACAAAAACACCATATTTACATTTCGTATTCAGACCCTTTGTTATGAGACTCGAAATTGAACTCTTGTGCATCCTGTTTCCATTGATCATCCTTGAGATGTTTCTACAACTTGGAGTCTACCTGTGGTACATTCAATTGATTGGACATGATTTGTACAAGCACACAGCTCTCTATATAAGTTCCCACAGGTGACAGTGCATGTCAGGCCTTCAGACCCTTCTGGTAGAATGGCCAGACGGAAGCCACTCCTCAGTAAAAGGCGCATAAAAGTACCCTTGGAGTTTGCCAAAAGGCACTTAAAGACTCTCAGACCATGAGAAACAAGATTCTCTGGTGAAACCAAGATTGAACTCTTTGGCCTGACTGCCAAGCGTCATGTCTGGAGGAAACCTGGCACCATCTCTACGGTGAAGCATGGTGGCGGCAGCATCATGCTGTGGGGATGTTATTAGGCAGCAGGGACTGGGAGACTAGTCAGGATCGAGCGAAAGATGAACGGAGCATAGTACAGAGAGATCCTTGATGAAAACCTGCTCCAGGGTGCTCAGTACCTCAGACAGGGGCGAAGGGTAACCTTCCAACAGGACAACAACCCTAAGCACACAGCCTGTAACTTAACAAAATGTGGTAAAAGTCGAGGGATCTGAATACATATGTCAGCTCAATCGTAAATGACCTTTCCACATATATATATCTATTTTCACACAACTGGTGACCGAAGTCAGCGTGCCACCGAAGTCGGCCCGCCACAAGGAGTCGCTAGAGCGTGATGGGACAAGGACATCCCGGCCTCAAGCACTGCGATACAGTTCCTTAGACCGCTGCGGGAGGCCCCTTACCTTTACCTTTCTATCGCGCAATCTGTAATGCTTCAGTGATACAAACCTGAGAGAGAGAGATGGAGAAAAAGAGATGTAATATACTATAACATAATGATATGATTCTGTATGACAGGTAAAAGAGGAGAGAGAGACCGAGAGAGAGTAAGGAAAGAGAGAGGCGAGAACGAGAAAGAGAGATACTCAGTATGACTGGTAAGCAGCAAGGTGTCTTTATTTTGTTGCAATTTGACAAACAACAAGCTAGCATTCATGAATACATACTTCTACAAAAGCCATTCTAATGTATTATTTAAAGTACTAGCAACCATAACAAATGAGGATGCAGGAGTAGTAGTACTATAGTAGTACTAGTATACTGTATATACTATATACAGTAAATACTGTATAAACATAATAATAATTTGGTCGATGCTTATAGTTGTCCTAATTGGAAATGTGTTTTTTGCATATCCCAACTCCCCCTGAGACACCCTCGGAGAGTGGGGTCATAATCTATATACTAGTATACTGTAGTAATACTCTAGTAGTACTAGTATACAGTGTATACCATTATACTATACTCTATGTACTAGTGTACTGTAGTAATACTGTTGGATTGAAAACAAATTATATAACAAAAGAGAAATAAATAAATAAGAGAAAAATAAATAGAACATAAGATAAAAAAATAAATACAACAATTCAAATCAAAAGTTGTCACACATACGCAGTCTCTCTCTCACACACACACACACACACGAGCACACACACACACACACACACACACACACACACTGATTTATCCAGGTATAGCGTCCCTTTCATTGTTAATAATATCCATCCATCATCATCACACAATAAATGTCAATGCATTTAAATATCAAATATATTTGCATCATATGTGTTATATTATTGCTAACGTAAACTGTAATCGCAAAGCTATAATATTTGATAATAGTACTCGTAATAATCGTAATAATAATAAAAATACAAATCAGTACATCAGGGAATATATCGCTACAGAAAATAACAGTCATACATTTGGAATAGAATACAGAGAAAGGGGGTGGGTGCTCGGGACATGCATCAGTGGATATTATTGGAGGAGAAAGGTTAAGCAGGCCCTCTTTAATGGACAAGAGGTGCTTGAGCAGCTGTCACTCACTCATCATCGGAACACTCACGCACACAGCCATTCATACACACCACAGGAGGCTGCTGAGGGCAGAACGGCTCATAATAATGTCCGGAGCAGAGCAAATGGAATGGCATCAAATACCTGGAAACCATGGAAACCATGTGTTTGATACCATTCCACCTATTCCGCTCCAGTCATGACCACGAGCCCGTCCTCCCCAATTAAGGTAACACCAACCTCCTGTGATACACACATGCATTATTTTCAGTCAAACAAAGTGGTCATGTCCCAAATAGCATCCCATTCTCTACATAGTGCACTACTTTTCACCAGGGCCCACTACCTTTGACCAGGGCCCTATCGGAATAGGGTGCCATTTGGGACTCAACCAGTATCTAAATAATTACAGACAGTCTTTCACTTTTTACAATTCATTTCGATATACATTATATATTTTTTTATTTTTAAAGCTAGACTACTCTACTCCAGTCATTAAATAGGAGTTCTACATGGCAGGTAAATAAACCAATCACAATGCTTCACAGGAAGACCCACTGACCAATCACAAGGCTGATCATGATTTCTTCCACTGTGTCAACGGATGCGAATTCAAATCAATATGACATCACACACATATGACATCATAAATAGACGACCTCACACAAATATACACACACCATCACACAGATGGACACAGACAGACATACGAATAGACAGACAGCTGTAGAGTTATACAGACAGAGGTGGACAGAGGTTCAGACTGACAGTAAACATACACAGTCAGTCAGGCTCATGGACTTATCACAAAGCCCTCAAGAGAGCAGCCAAACTCACAACAGTCCATTATACTGACACAGTAGTTGGTGTAAACCTGAAGCATGCAAGTGTAACACTAAAATAACATACTGAAAAAAAGGAATCAAAACCCACACAGAGGTATTATGTATATGTCCCATTAAAGATCAATAACTGTGGTACAGACAGGAGGAGCACAGAACCCTGTTTTATTAATTTTCTATCCCTCTCTTCCCTTTCTATCTCTTTGTTCCTCCATCTCTTGCTCTCTGCTTCCCCTCTACCTGATCTCTCTCTCATCTCACCCCTATTCCTCTCTCTACTCCCCCCTCTCCCTCTCCACCCTCTCTCTCCTTCAAACCCAGCCACCGCAGTATACAGCACAGCCAGGCCTGTCAGTCTCATAGCCAGTGAAGGGCAGACGCAGCGTCCTGCTGTTTCACACACGCTCTAAGTGAATTACACACACACACACACACACACACACACACACACACGCTCTGAGTGAATTACTCACACACACTGAGTGAATTACTCACACACACTGAGTGAATTACACATACACGCTGAGTGAATTACACACACACACACACACACACACACACACACACACACACACACACACACACACACACACACACACACACACACACACACACACACACACACACACACAAAATATAATAATACACACTAAAACAAACAGTAGGTGTGCTGGCATACAGGAGGGGTTAGCTTAGCTACATATAGGTGATTGACAGAGGTATGTGAATATATGCAGACAAGTGCATACACAGTTCATAAACACACTATGGATTAAAAACCAATACTAAAGCAGAGATCAGCGATCAACAAGATGGACATGTAACATAACACATGATTACATACAGTGTAACACACACACACTAACAGTTTCAGTGCAGTTATTTTCTAACCCAGAACACAGGGATTTACATGGCTCCAGATTCCTAGACTAACATAACAGTTGATCAGTGGTTTTAGGTTTTACATTTGGACCCACACAGATTCAATCCCAAATCACACTCTATTCCTTATGTAGTACTCTTCCTAGTGCACTACCCTGACCAGAGCTAAATGGTGCACTATTTGAGACAGCAGAAGACACTACACAGAGACACAATGAACAGCACTATACAACCAGAGGGAAGGATATATGAGATCAAGACAAGTGAACAGATACATAGACAACACTAGCTGTTTTAAATAAAGATCATTTCAAATGAGCAGATCGTGAAATTTGTATCAACTGGAAAATAAGAAAGTTAAGTAAAAAGAAAAGAAAAGAGTGAGGTGGGTTGGACCCAGAGGTTCAGTCGTACCACACACACACACACACACACACACACACACTACACACACACACACACACACACACACACACACACACACACACACACACACACACACACACACACACACACACACACACTACACACACACACACACACACACACACACACACACACACACACACACACACACACACACACACACACACACACACACACACACACACACACACACTAATGACACACTTATTCAAACTCTTCATCAATGACCACCTCATTCCATAACTCCTGTCTGATGAATAGTCTTATGGACCTGCTACAACCTCCGCAATGGAAACCAGAAAAAACACATTGAGTTAAATATAATAGCCTCAACATATCACATGAAGACATGTAGGATAATATGGAAGGACATGGTCGGCATCTCTCTCTCCTCTCCTCAGAGGTCAGTGCAGCGCTCTTGCTTGCTGTAATGGTCGAACTGGCTCTTCCAATGCATCATGTAGGAGGACCAGCGATGGAACTCCACCTTCCACTGACGCTCTGCCTCGTCTATGTTATCTGGGGAGGAAGAGAAAGCGAGGGAGGAGAAAGGGGGAGAGAGAGCGAGAGAGATATTACTACAAGTGAAAGACAAAGTGACCACTCTCGCCCACAGATGGAATCACACACTATCAGTCACAGAGTCCTAGTCGGAGAGGAACCCAGGGTGGGAGACCCTGTTTTTCTGGCCAGAGGTCATAGGTTAGGGTCAGAGGATTACCAGACATGTTTCAGACAGATCTCTAACATTAACACATACTGACGAAGGAGGAGGGAATACTGACGAAGGAGGAGAGAATACTGACGAAGGCGGAGGGAATACTGAGGAAGGAGGAGAGAATACTGACGAAGGAGGAGGGAATACTGACGAAGGAGGAGGGAATACTGAGGAAGGAGGAGGGAATACTGACGAAGGCGGAGGGAATACTGAGGAAGGAGGAGGGAATACTGACGAAGGAGGAGGGAATACTGACGAAGGAGGAGAGAATACTGAGGAAGGAGGAGAGAATACTGACGAAGGAGGAGGGAATACTGAGGAAGGAGGAGAGAATACTGACGAAGGCGGAGGGAATACTGAGGAAGGAGGAGAGAATACTGACGAAGGCGGAGGGAATACTGAGGAAGGAGGAGGGAATACTGACGAAGGAGGAGGGAATACTGACGAAGGAGGAGAGAATACTGAGGAAGGAGGAGAGAATACTGAGGAAGGCGGAGGGAATACTGAGGAAGGAGGAGAGAATACTGACGAAGGAGGAGGGAATACTGAGGAAGGAGGAGAGAATACTGACGAAGGCGGAGGGAATACTGAGGAAGGAGGAGGGAATACTGACGAAGGAGGAGGGAATACTGACGAAGGAGGGAATACTGACGAAGGAGGAGAGAATACTGAGGAAGGAGGAGAGAATACTGACGAAGGAGGAGAGAATACTGAGGAAGGAGGAGAGAATACTGACGAAGGAGGAGGGAATACTGAGGAAGGAGGAGGGAATACTGACGAAGGAGGAGAGAATACTGACGAAGGAGGAGGGAATACTGAGGAAGGAGGAGGGAATACTGACGAAGGAGGAGAGAATACTGAGGAAGGAGGAGGGAATACTGACGAAGGAGGAGAGAATACTGACGAAGGAGGAGAGAATACTGACGAAGGAGGAGAGAATACTGACGAAGGAGGAGAGAATACTGAGGAAGGAGGAGGGAATACTGACGAAGGAGGAGAGAATACTGACGAAGGAGGAGGGAATACTGAGGAAGGAGGAGAGAATACTGACGAAGGAGGAGAGAATACTGAGGAAGGAGGAGGGAATACTGACGAAGGAGGAGGGAATACTGAGGAAGGAGGAGAGAATACTGACGAAGGAGGAGGGAATACTGAGGAAGGAGGAGAGAATACTGACGAAGGAGGAGAGAATACTGAGGAAGGAGGAGGGAATACTGACGAAGGAGGAGAGAATACTGACGAAGGAGGAGGGAATACTGACGAAGGAGGAGGGAATACTGAGGAAGGAGGAGAGAATACTGACGAAGGAGGAGGAAATACTGACGAAGGAGGAGAGAATACTGACGAAGGAGGAGAGAATACTGACGAAGGAGGAGGGAATACTGACGAAGGAGGAGGGAATACTGACGAAGGAGGAGAGAATACTGACGAAGGAGGAGGGAATACTGAGGAAGGAGGAGAGAATACTGACGAAGGAGGGAATACTGACGAAGGAGGAGAGAATACTGACGAAGGAGGAGAGAATACTGACGAAGGAGGAGGGAATACTGAGGAAGGAGGAGAGAATACTGACGAAGGAGGAGGGAATACTGACGAAGGAGGAGAGAATACTGACGAAGGAGGAGAGAATACTGACGAAGGAGGAGGGAATACTGACGAAGGAGGAGAGAATACTGACGAAGGAGGAGGGAATACTGAGGAAGGAGGAGAGAATACTGACGAAGGAGGGAATACTGACGAAGGAGGAGAGAATACTGACGAAGGAGGAGAGAATACTGACGAAGGAGGAGGGAATACTGAGGAAGGAGGAGAGAATACTGACGAAGGAGGAGGGAATACTGACGAAGGAGGAGAGAATACTGACGAAGGAGGAGAGAATACTGACGAAGGAGGAGAGAATACTGACGAAGGCGGAGGGAATACTGACGAAGGAGGAGGGAATACTGACGAAGGAGGAGGGAATACTGACGAAGGAGGAGAGAATACTGACGAAGGAGGAGAGAATACTGACGAAGGCGGAGGGAATACTGACGAAGGCGGAGGGAATACTGACGAAGGAGGAGAGAATACTGACGAAGGAGGAGAGAATACTGACGAACGAAGGAAGGGGAGATTAAATATAAGAGTATAAAACAATTCTAATTAAATGATATCATACTCTACCTTAACCACAATGTATTTAAAAATGCATTGGTTTGTTATGAAAAATAACGCTATTAAATATTTGCATTTAAAGTATAACTTTTTTAATGTATATAAACAAAGTGCATATAAATGTAACAATTCAAAACAAATACAATCTGAACAACATAATAGAATATTGCTCCATATCAAAGAAAAATAAATAACAATGTGCAAAACTGCAGCATTCCACTTAAAACATTAAACTGGTCCCTCTTTTCTCTCTCTTTATTACTATGTTATAACCAGCAGCACACAGCAATGCTGACCATATTTTGCTTTTCTGAGAGATTTGCATTCAGAAATGCAAACTGCCTCACTTTCGAGGGGCTGATGTGGTTTCCTCTCTCAGTAATTATTTGTCCCGTTTTCGAGAAGACCCTCTCAGAGGGAACGGATGTGGCCACTATGCAGAGTCTCTCTGTCATGACTTTAGTAAGCCGTGGGTAGACAGAGGCCTTGTTCTTCCACCAGCTCAGATGATCTGCAGATCCACCAGCTCAGAGGATCTGTCTCCTCCAAATAGGATCGGACCTCCATTATGGCATCTGCTGAGGGATTCCTTCGTGCTGCATCCCCAGTTGCTCTCTCGTCAAACAGCATCCAAACAGCAGACGTTTGTGGCACTACTGCTGGTGCTTCTGCTCCATCTGATCCCTCTTCTTCCTGTTGCCCTGGTGCCTGAGCCAGCTGACTGCTGGGGCTGTCCCTCCATCTGATCCCTCTTCTTCCTGTTGCCCTGGTACCTGAGCCAGTTGACTGCTGGGGCTGTCCCTCCATCTGATCCCTCTTCTTCCTGTTGCCCTGGTGCCTGAGCCAGCTGACTGCTGGGGCTGTCCCTCCATCTGATCCCTCTTCTTCCTGTCGCCCTGGTGCCTGAGCCAGTTGACTGCTGGGGCTGTCCCTCCCTGCTGCTGAGGTTATTCTTTGAAGAGCCTCATCAATAGCTCTGACATCACTGAAGGCTAACTTCTTAAACCCAGGGTCAAGTGCAGCAGTTTCTGATAGCACATGATCATATTCCATTCTGTGGAACTTTCTGTCCATTGATGAACATAGGGTGTCCATCAACTCTGTCACATGTCCTGTGGTTACATTTGCTTCTCTCTGGAGGCTGGCTGTGATTCGCTGCAGACCCTTACACAGGAGTATCATTTTTGAGGCTGTCACATAGCTGAAAAGATAGTAACTTATTAGTTCAGGTTCATGTTTTGTCCACTGATACTACATTCTCATCTACTGCTCATATACATATATAATACTGGATTAAATAATGATGTAGTAATAACTGCTTACTGTACCTCTCCACTGATCTCCACAGTGACCTGCTCAAAGGGTTCCAGGACTCTGCACACCTCCTCCACCACCTCCCATTCCTCTTGGGTCAGAGCATCAACAGGTGCATTGACAATGGCCAGGGTAGAGATGATGGCATCCTTTGACTCAAGAAACTGCTTCAACATATAAAATGGCAAACTGCAGTAGCTTTTTGGACTCTTTCCCGCACTGAAGCCTGTGTGCTCTCGTACAGTTGTGGAATAAGTGATTTTGAAAGGGTTTTCCTGCTTGGAATTGTGTACATTGTATTTAGACTATTGCTATAATTTCTAAAACCTCTGTCCTCCACGATCGAAAATGGCTGGAAATTGGTGGCAATCATTTTAGCTAATACAATATCAATTTGGCCTTGTTTTGCTACAGACATAGACTTTGGCATAAACTGGTCCATAGAAGACTGCGTTGCTGTGGGTTGCGGAGTAGGTCTACTGGACTGACTGGATACATCTCCACGTGTGGAGGTGCTGGCTCCACCACTATCACTAGCAGGTCTACTGGACTGAGTGGATACATCTCCACGTGTGGAGGTGCTGGCTCCACCACTATCACTAGCAGGTCTACTGGACTGAGTGGATACATCTCCATGTGTGGAGGTGCTGGCTCCACCACTATCACTAGCAGGTCTACTTGACTGAGTGGATACATCTCCACGTGTGGAGGTGCTGGCTCCACCACTATCACTAGCAGGTCTACTGGACTGAGTGGATACATCTCCATGTGTGGAGGTGCTGGCTCCACCACTATCACTAGCAGGCCCGCTAGTTTCTCGAAGCTCCGCTACAGCTAGCTTCACAGTTGGGTGCACAGTTCACATATGCCGGTGTAGGTTGAGCGTAGAACCGGCTTCATATAAGATTTTGTTTTGCAAATTCTACACTGTGCTCTAACATTGTCTGCATTATTAAAATGTATCCAAATGCTACTGTGCTTCCGACTCATTTTCCAGCTGTTGTTATCACAGCCGTCCTTCCTCTCTCTCCTCGGCTGCTAAGTGTGTGACTGACTGTGTGAGTTGGCTCGGCCCTCCCTCACGCATCTTTGGTTCATTGGTTGACACTGCGTCTGGCTCTTAGAGCCGACTCGTTCGCGAACGACCCATCTCCATTCTCTTTCTCCTGCTAACCTGTCTCAACTGGCACCCTATTGAGTTTATAGTGAACAGGCTGCCCTATGGGCCCGGGTAAAAGTAGTGCACTTTATAGAGATTAGGGTTCAATTTGGAATGCAGTCAGTGTTTAATTTGAGCCGGATCCTGTTCTCCGTTCTGAACTGTTATGTTCCTGAACCTATTTGGCCAGATCCTGTACCTCCCGTGGCATAAGAAAATCATTCACTTTTTTCAATGTCAAAATTATAATAAAAGCGATCGATGAAAGTTCATTTGAGTTGCCTCTTCGTTAATTCTCCTGCCCCCTCAAAAAAACGTTATGTGAAAAAGTAAAAAAAGACCACATTTTTCCCATGTGTTCAACTTCTGTAGGTGCCTCTACTCTACTGCTCTATGCTACTACGCGAATGCGATGATATACATGCAATGCTTTATTATAAAAGGTGATTTATTTTTCTCATGCGTTCTGGTACCTCAGAACTCCTCAGGTCACTTCATTTACAAATGAACCACTGGATGCAACATCTGGTTCCCAAGAATGTGTGTATGGCATTTAGATTCCGGAACTAACCTAACATCTATGACATCATTGTCCTATAATTCTTCATCCAATCTGACTCTGGGTACTGACCATGAACAAAGTTCCACTGCAAAACCAAACAATCTACACCATCTCACCCCCTCCCCCCTCACTCACCCCTTCTCTCTCACTCTCTCTCCTCCCGCCCCCCCTCTCTCCTGTCTCAGTTCTTTTTATAGTTCTGTCAGTCAGTTGAGTATTTTTCTCTGTAAAAGACAGTTAGCTGCACAGAGCTCCCTCAGAATATTCATTAACCCTCTGTATAAATCAGCTGAATATATCCTTGCAGCCCAATAATTAATTCAATAATGAATATGCGTGTGTGTAACCCCCTTACCGGTGATATTGAGGAGGCGTGGCAGAAAGCGGTTCCAGAATGCACACAGCTGGTTCCGCAGGCCCTTGTGGATCTTCAGAGATTCTGTGTTCAGCCCCACGTGTTTTTGCTCACTGTTGGTGAACTGGGGCCACCTCTGCCTGCTATCCACACTGCCGTCAAAATTGATGTTGGGGTTACTGGAGAGAGAGGTGGGAGGAAGGAGTCAGAGAGAGAGGAAGAAAGATATGTCCCCCTCTTTCTCTCTCTCCCCCTCTCTCTTTCTCTCTCCCCCCTCTTTCTCCCCCTCTCTCTTTCTCTCTCCCCCCTCTTTCTCTCTCCCCCCTCTTTCTCTCTCTGATTCGCTCTCTCTCTCTTTCTCTCTCTGATTCGCTCTCTCTCTCTTTCTCTCTCTGATTCGCTCTCTCTCTCTCTCTCTCTCTCTGATTCGCTCTCTCTCTCTCTCTGATTCGCTCTCTCTGATTCGCTCTCTCTCTCTGATTCGCTCTCTCTCTCTCTCTCTCTGATTCGCTCGCTCTCTCTCTCTCTCTCGCTCTCTCTCTCTGATTCGCTCTCTCTCTCTCTCTCTCTTTCTGATTCGCTCTCTCTCTCTCTCTCTCTCTCTCTGATTCGCTCTCTCTCTCTCTCTGATTCTCTCTCTCTCTCTCTCTCTCTCTCTCTCTCTCTCTCTCTATATCTCTATTACCCGGTGCGTGCGAAGTTAGCCCAGTATCTCATCATGCGTCGGCTCAGTTTCTCCTCGTCGACTGTGTAGTTGAGTCTCTTCTCCAGCGGCATGCCGAACACAAACTCTATCTCGTAACCATGGATAACGCCCATCCACCCAGGCCACGCCAGGTTAGACGCACGGTGGTCAAACAGGTACAGGTACACTCCACCTATAGAGTTTGGGGTAGAGCATAGAATAAAATAGGACACCAGAATGAATCCCTGACCAAGATGGCTGCCTAAAGCTATGCAGGTCTATGACATCAACCACTCTGGTGTATTATACTTTATATCTGTAACAGGCAAAGGTACACTCCACCTGGGATCAATGGAGGTATAGGAGAGGCAATGGTAGAGCATGGTGGTTGTAACACCAGAGTAGTGGGTTTGATTCCCGGTACCACTCATACGTCAAATGTATGCACGCATGGCTGTAAGTCGCTTTGGATAAAAGCGTCTGCTAAATGGCATATATTATAACACAGGACTTTGAGTTAGACTTTTTGTTTGAACAACATCAATTACATTATGAGTGAAATAGTTTTCCTTCCAAAAAAATGGCAATTAAGTATGTTAAAAACCAGCTTTCTGTGTTGGAATGGTGTGGACGTACAGATACACATGGCGAGGCGTGGCTTAACGTGACCACGCCCCCGAGGAGGGTACAGACACAGGTTACTCCCTTCACTCCCATGTTAAATTTCTTAGGTTACTCCCTTCACTCCCATGTTAAATTTCTTAGGTTACTCCCTTCACTCCCATGTTAAATTTCTTAGGTTACTCCCTTCACTCCCATGTTACATTTCTTAGGTTACTCCCTTCACTCCCATGTTAAATTTCCTACTTTACTTATAACCCAACAATGGCCAAAAAATTTTTTTTTATCATTCTATGAACATTTTGTACATGATTGGTTGGTCATTTTTAACCTCTTGACGCACCTTAAGGCCAGGGGGCGCTATTGAGAATTTAGAAAAAAATACGTGCCCATATTAAACTGTCTCCTACACAAACTCAGAAGCTAGGATATGCATATTATTATTCGATTTGAATAGAAAACACTCTAAAGTTTCTAAAACTGTTGGAATGGTGTCTGTAAGTATAACAGAACTCATATGGCAGTCAAAACCCTGAGAGAAATCCTAACAGGAAGTGGAAATCTGATGTGTGGAATCACTTTCAAGCCTTTGCCTATGAAACACACAGGGACTTATTAATCATTTAATCTTCCTACGGCTTCCACTAGATGTCAACAGTCTTTACAAAGTGGTTTGAGTCTTCTCCGGTAAAAACTGACCGAACGAGAGGCCTGGAAAGTTTGTCATAGGGGGAAGTCCATTTCTACTATGATGCGCGTGCCCGTGGGTACTCTCTCGTTCCGAAACGTTTTGTAAGACAATGCAATCGTCCGCCTTGAATATTATTGAAGTTCTGATTGAAAAAGGCCCTAAAGATTTATGCTATACAACGTTTGACATGTTTGAACGAACGTAAATTAAAAAAAATGCACTTTCGTGATGACAATTATACTGACCGTGTGCTTCGTACATTTTGAGTAGCCTTCGGAACGCGCTAACAAGAAGGAGCTATTGGGACATAAATTATTAACTTTTTCGAACAAAACTACATTTGTTGTGGACCTGGGATTCCTGGAAGTGCCTTCTGATGAAGATAATCAAAGGTAAGTGAATATTTACAATAGTATATTTGATTTTAGATGACTCCAAGATGGCGCTAACCTGTATCGCCTAGCCTATTTTTCTGAGCATAGCACCTCGTTTATTGCAAAGTGTGATTTCCCAGTAAAGTTATTTTTAAATCTGGCAATGCGGTTGCATTCACGAGATGTTAATCTATAATTCTTTGAATGACAATATTATATTTGACCAATGTTTTCGAATAGTAATTTTGTAAATTGTAATTCACCGGAAGCATTTGAGGGAAAATATTTTCTGAACATCATGCGCCAATGTAAAATGCTGTTTTTATATATAAATATGAACTTTATCGAACAAAAGAATGCATGTATTGTGTAACATGATGTCTTAGGAGTGTCATCTGATGAAGATTGTCAAAGGTTAGTGCTTCATTTAGCTGTGTTTTGGTTATTTGTGATGCATGTGGTTGGTCGGAAAATGGCGGTGTGGCTATTGTGTCGATGTACTCTCCTAACATAATGTAATGTTTTGCTTTCGCTGTAAAGCCTTTTGAAATCGGACAACGTGGTTCGATTCAGGAGAAGTGTATCTATAAAACGGTGTACGATAGTCCTATGTTTGAGAAGTAGAAATTATTAGATTTGTGGTTTTGAATACGGCGCTCTGATTTTTAACAAAAATGACCCCGCTAACGGGATTGTAGCGATACTTCCATGTCGTCTTTTAAATCAACAAACTACATCATGCCTAAAAACACTGATTCTAACCGTAAAAATGTTAGCGTGAACAGATGTACATTCCATGCGACAGTCTGTCACGATTATCAGCCAAAGAGCCAATTCCAATGGACTTTCTTAACCCTGCTTTCATAGCTAAGGCTAGCTGACTAACCCTGCTTTCATAGCTAAGGCTAGCTGACTAACCCTGCTTTCATAGCTAAGGCTAGCTGACTAACCCTGCTTTCATAGCTAAGGCTAGCTGACTAACCCTGCTTTCATAGCTAAGGCTAGCTGACTAACCCTGCTTTCATAGCTAAGGCTAGCTGACTAACCCTGCTTTCATAGCTAAGGCTAGCTGACTAACCCTGCTTTCATAGCTAAGATGCTGCGTACCGTTTTGTTTGAACAATAGTAGGAGAAATGACCGCCAAATTAAGTTTCATCAACTGCCCAAGGACCAGGTTAGACGAACCTCATGGTTTCAGGCTATACGACGCAATGATGATGGAAAGCTGTGGGCTCCGGTTACTCGATACATTTGTGTGTTTCGAAGCACTTCATTCACCGTAAGTCGCTAGCTATAACTTGTTTGTATCTAACTAGCTATGTGTATTGCCTGTGTAACCCTGGAGATTCCACCACATAGGTGTAGATATCACCATAGTCTACTTTGGGCCATTTGGTAAGGTTGTCTCCCCAGCTGGTCTCCAGCAAGTTGAAAGGACATATAGTCAAGCCAACAAGAATCAACTTTTCTAGATACCAAGACCTAGACTGCAGGCAAAGACAGCAAGCAGTTACGCGGCATGTCTAAGACTAGCAAATTAGATCCAGATTCATTTCTCTCACTTTCTCTCAGTATAATACGACAGCTTTACTGTCAGTGTTAGCAGGTCAGTATAATACGCCAGCTTTACTGTCAGTGTTAGCAGGTCTGTATAATACGACAGCTTTACTGTCAGTGTTAGCAGGTCAGTATAATGTGACAGCTTTACTGTCAGTGTTAGCAGGTCAGTATAATACGACAGCTTTACTGTCAGTGTTAGCAGGTCAGTATAATACGACAGCTTTACTGTCAGTGTTAGCAGGTCAGTATAATGCGACAGCTTTACTGTCAGTGTTAGCAGGTCAGTATAATACGACAGCTTTACTGTCAGTGTTAGCAGGTCAGTATAATACGACAGCTTTACTGTCAGTGTTAGCAGGTCAGTATAATTTAACAGCTTTACTGTCAGTGTTAGCAGGTCAGTATAATGTGACAGCTTTACTGTCAGTGTTAGCAGGTCAGTATAATACGACAGCTTTACTGTCAGTGTTAGCAGGTCAGTATAATGCGACAGCTTTACTGTCAGTGTTAGCAGGTCAGTACAATGCGACAGCTTTACTGTCAGTGTTAGCAGGTCAGTATAATACGACAGCTTTACTGTCAGTGTTAGCAGGTCAGTATAATACGACAGCTTTACTGTCAGTGTTAGCAGGTCAGTATAATGCGACAGCTTTACTGTCAGTGTTAGCAGGTCAGTATAATACGACAGCTTTACTGTCAGTGTTAGCAGGTCAGTATAATGCGACAGCTTTACTGTCAGTGTTAGCAGGTCAGTATAATACGACAGCTTTACTCTCAGTGTTAGCAGGTCAGTATAATACGACAGCTTTACTGTCAGTGTTAGCAGGTCAGTATAATCCGACAGCTTTACTGTCAGTGTTAGCAGGTCAGTATAATGTGACAGCTTTACTGTCAGTGTTAGCAGGTCAGTATAATACGACAGCTTTACTGTCAGTGTTAGCAGGTCAGTATAATACGACAGCTTTACTGTCAGTGTTAGCAGGTCAGTATAATACGACAGCTTTACTGTCAGTGTTAGCAGGTCTGTATAATACGACAGCTTTACTGTCAGTGTTAGCAGGTCAGTATAATACGACAGCTTTACTGTCAGTGTTAGCAGGTCAGTATAATACGACAGCTTTACTGTCAGTGTTAGCAGGTCAGTATAATACGACAGCTTTACTGTCAGTGTTAGCAGGTCAGTATAATACGACAGCTTTACTGTCAGTGTTAGCAGGTCAGTATAAAACGACAGCTTTACTGTCAGTGTTAGCAGGTCAGTATAATACGACAGCTTTACTGTCAGTGTTAGCAGGTCAGTATAAAACGACAGCTTTACTGTCAGTGTTAGCAGGTCAGTATAATACGACAGCTTTACTGTCAGTGTTAGCAGGTCAGTATAATACGACAGCTTTACTGTCAGTGTTAGCAGGTCAGTATAATACGACAGCTTTACTGTCAGTGTTAGCAGGTCAGTATAATGTGACAGCTTTACTGTCAGTGTTAGCAGGTCAGTATAATGTGACAGCTTTACTGTCAGTGTTAGCAGGTCAGTATAATACGACAGCTTTACTGTCAGTGTTAGCAGGTCAGTATAATACGACAGCTTTACTGTCAGTGTTAGCAGGTCAGTATAATACGACAGCTTTACTGTCAGTGTTAGCAGGTCAGTATAATACGACAGCTTTACTATCAGTGTTAGCAGGTCAGTATAATACGACAGCTTTACTGTCAGCGTTAGCAGGTCAGTATAATGCGACAGCTTTACTGTCAGTGTTAGCAGGTCAGTATAATACGACAGCTTTACTGTCAGTGTTAGCAGGTCAGTATAATGTGACAGCTTTACTGTCAGTGTTAGCAGGTCAGTATAATGCGACAGCTTTACTGTCAGTGTTAGCAGGTCAGTATAATGCGACAGCTTTACTGTCAGTGTTAGCAGGTCAGTATAATACGACAGCTTTACTGTCAGTGTTAGCAGGTCAGTATAATACGACAGCTTTACTGTCAGTGTTAGCAGGTCAGTATAATGTGACAGCTTTACTGTCAGTGTTAGCAGGTCAGTATAATACGACAGCTTTACTGTCAGTGTTAGCAGGTCAGTATAATACGACAGCTTTACTGTCAGTGTTAGCAGGTCAGTATAATGCGACAGCTTTACTGTCAGTGTTAGCAGGTCAGTATAATACGACAGCTTTACTGTCAGTGTTAGCAGGTCAGTATAATACGAC